>NC_064928.1:57161136-57163636 GCF_023897955.1 Schistocerca gregaria | reverse complement strand
GCGGAGTTGCCATTGGCCACCACCGCCAGATCCCTGTCCGGCTCCAACCCCTCCTTCCTGACCCCACAGAACACTTGATCCTTAGTCTCTTCTTCCCCGGCCTTACCCTTACCTGTGCCACCATCTATGTCCGCCCCGCTGCACCTATTCCTTTCGACTTCCTTTCCCACATCGACCGTACCTTCTCCTCCTACGTGATCGCCGCCGACCTTAACATCCATAGTCGTTCTGCCGCCCAGTTACGGCGGTGGCATCGGTTCCTTGCCACCCTCCAAGGCGACGTCCTTCCAATTCCCCAACACACCCGCCCTGAATCCAATACCACTCCCGATGTCGTCCTAGCCTCCCCCACCCTGCTTGGCCGCATAGCGGTGGACGTCCTTGATCCCATTGGCAGTGACCATCTCCCTGTCCTCCTCACTGTATCAGACGGTCGTCGCCCCCGTCCCGACCCGCGCCATGACCCTCCCCCGAAATATGTCCATGACTACTCCCGTGCCAACTGGAATGCCTACCGGGACTCCCTTGCTCTCCAGGTCGATAGCCACCCCCTCACCTACCACCAACCTGATGACGTTACCCGTGCTGCCTCCTTTCTCCAGCAGACCTTGTCTGAGGCCGTGGAGGCCCACGTCCCTACCATTGCCATCCATCCGCACCGCCCCACCTTACCCCCACAGGCCGTCCTTCTCCTGCGTGAATCCCGCCGGCTCTACCGTGCCTTCCTTCACACACGTGACCAGGACACACTACGACGCCACCGGCAACTACAGCGACACATCAGGAACTTACTCACGGCAAAGAAACGCCGGGACTGGCGACAGACATGCACCCGTCTTAATGCCACCTTACCTATCAACTCGTCCAAGTACTGGTCAGCCTTCCGCCGCCTTACCGGATCTAAACCCTCTCCCTACTACCCTCTCCTTCATGATGACCACCCCTTCCCTGATGCCCTTAGTAAGGCCAACCATTTCGCCTCCTACCTCTCCGATATCCTTACCATCCCTGACGATCCCCAGTTCGATTATTCCCTCTTTCCTGATGTCCGTGATCGAACTGATACCTCTGTCCCCCCGCTTGCTCCTGGCTTCCAGTACTTGGACAACATCACACACACAGAACTAAATACCCCAATCACCACTCAAGATATCATTGCTACACTTCGCCCTAAACGCAACACTGCTCCCGGTCACGATCGTGTTACTTACCGTCACCTCCGTGAAGCTCCTGCCTCCTTCCTCTCCACATTGGCCAGGCTCTACAATGTGGTCCTGTCCACCGGCTACTACCCCGACCTGTGGAAAACCTCCCGGATCCTGATGTTCCTCAAGCCCGACAAACCGCCTTCCGCTGTCTCCTCCTACCGTCCCATCAGCCTTACCTCGGTCTTCAGCAAGGTCCTGGAATCCATTCTTACCCGCCGCCTACACAAGCACCTTCACCAACACCGCCTCCTCCCCCCTACCCAATGTGGCTTTCGGCCGTCCTTCTCAGCCGATGACCTCCTCCTTCACCTCACTCACCTCCTCTCCGAACAACTCAATTCCCGTCGTTCCGCCATCTTCCTTTCCCTCGACCTCGAACGCGCATATGACCGTGTGTGGCATTCCGGTCTCCTTTTCAAGCTCCAAACCTTTGCTCTTCCTCTCAACTATGTCCGTCTGGTCGCTTCCTTCCTTTCCCACCGTCCTTCCTATGTCACCATCCACAACACTGATTCCTACACCTTCTACCCCTCCGCCGGTGTGCCCCAAGGTTCCGTCCTTTCCCCTCTTCTCTACCTCCTTTACACGGCAGACATGCCTCCACCTGCACCTCCCCTACACCTTCTCCAGTACGCCGATGACACTGCCTTCCTTGCCCTCGCTCCCACCCTGCAACGCTCCCAGCACCTTCTCCAATCCTATCTTGACCGGTTCACCACTTGGTGTAACCAGTGGTTGCTCAAGGTCAATCCTTCCAAGACCCAGGCGATCATTGTAGGCAAAACCACTCGTTCCTTCCGTCTCCTTGATTTCTATCTTACTATTTATGGCCGTCCCATCACCCTCACACCTACTCTCAAGTACCTTGGTGTCACCCTCGACCGTCGCCTCTCCTGGACCCCACATCTCCGGACGATCCAAGCCAAGGCACGCTCCCGCCTCCGCCTCCTTAAGCTCCTTTCTGGCCGTTCATGGGGTCTGGACCCTTCCACCATCCTCTACACCTACAAGTCCCTCATCCGTCCTATCCTTTGCTATGCTCATCCCGCCTGGATCTCTGCCCCTCCTACCTTCTACAAGTCCATTCAGATCCTAGAACGCCATGCGCTCCGCCTCGCCTATCGCATCCGTCTCCCTTCCCCCACGCGGATCCTCTATGACCTGATTCCCTTCCCGCACCTCCTCCTTTTCCTCGAACGGTTACGGATCCTCTACACCTCCCGCAAGCTTGATCCTCCACACCCTCTTGTCTCTCCCATCCTCTCCCACCCCAACCCGCTGCCGCGCCTGCA